>NC_092165.1:51158223-51170723 GCF_045791955.1 Oncorhynchus clarkii lewisi | reverse complement strand
ACACAGACAGACACAGACAGACAGACACAGACAGACACAGACAGACACAGACAGACACAGACAGACACAGACAGACAGACAGACAGACAGACAGACAGACAGACAGACAGACAGACAGACAGACTCCAGTGCGAGTGGCGACCTTGAGAGAAATGACACTATGACGCATAATCAATTTTTTATAGCTCTCTCCCAGGCCAAAGACAACTCCTCACAGGCGTGTGTGTGTGTTCAGTATGGGAATTCAATAGCCACTTTGCTACAGTGTTGTGGGTAAAATATTAATAGAGTTGGTATTTGCAGGTCTTTGAAAGGCTTAATTGTGAAATAAATAGAGGGATGGACTGAAGCCAGGAGAAGAACGAACGAGGGAGGGAGGGAGGGATGGACTGAAGCCAGGAGAAGAACAAGACAGATTGGAGGGAGGGAGGGAGGGAGAGAATTGAACAAGCTGGTCCTGGGGCTTTGTACACAAACACAAACAGACCCCACAGAGCCCCAGGACAGAAACACAATTAGACCCAACCAAATCATGAGAAAACAAAAAGATAATTACTTGACACATTGGAAAGAATTAACAAGAAAACAGAGCAAACTAGAATGTTATTTGGCCCTAAACAGAGAGTACATAGTGGCAGAATACCTGACCACTGTGACTAACCCAAAATTAAGGAAATCTTTGACTATGTACAGACTCAGTGAGCATAGGCTTGTTATTGAGAAAAGCCAACGAAGGCAGACCTGGCTCTCAAGAGAAGACAGGCGATGTGCACACTGCCCACAAAATGAGGTGGAAACTGAGCTGCACTTCCTAACCTCCTGCCCAATGTATGACCATATTAGAGAATTCAAATCCAATTTTGAAAAACTCCCATATCTACTGGGTGAAATACCACAGTGTGACATCACAGCCGCAAGATGTGTGACCTGTTGCCACGAGAAAAGGGCAACCAGTGAAGAACAAACACCATTGTAAATACAATCCATATTTATGTTTCTTTATTTTCCCTTTTGTACTTTAACCATTTGTACATTGTTACAACACTGTATGTGGATTTATGACATTTTAAATGTCTTTATTCATTTGGAACATTTCTGAGTAATGTTTACTGTTCATTTTGTATTGTTTATCTATTTCACTTACTTTAGCAATAGAGAGAGAGAGAGCGAGACTTGTGTCTGTGTGTTGGAATTTACAGTAATTGCCTAGTTAATTGTGCACCACCCACTGTTGGGAGCTACCACGTGTTGTTCTCACGTGTTACATTATAAACAGTATAGGTCTTACTATGCTGTGAGCAGATTTATACACGTATTTATTGGATCTGTAAGGTGAGCAAAAATCATGCTAGAAATCATTTGGTTTCTCAGCTCAGAACCAGATTGTGTGTGTGGAATAGAGAGAGATGGAGGAGAAGAGGGAGAGAGAGAGGGGTATAAAGAGAAAAGTGAGGGTAGGGAGGTACAGTGCCTTGCGAAAGTATTCGGCCCCCTTGAACTTTGCGACCTTTTGCCACATTTCAGGCTTCAAACATAAAGATATAAAACTGTATTTTTTTGTGAAGAATCAACAACAAGTGGGGCACAATCATGAAGTGGAACGACATTTATTGGATATTTCAAACTTTTTTAACAAATCAAAAACTGAAAAATTGGGCGTGCAAAATGATTCAGCCCCCTTAAGTTAATACTTTGTAGCGCCACCTTTTGCTCCGATTACAGCTGTAAGTCGCTTGGGGTATGTCTCTATCAGTTTTGCACATCGAGAGACTGACATTTTTTCCCATTCCTCCTTGCAAAACAGCTCGAGCTCAGTGAGGTTGGATGGAGAGCATTTGTGAACAGCAGTTTTCAGTTCTTTCCACAGATTCTCGATTGGATTCAGGTCTGGACTTTGACTTGGCCATTCTAACACCTGGATATGTTTATTTTTGAACCATTCCATTGTAGATTTTGCTTTATGTTTTGGATCATTGTCTTGTTGGAAGACAAATCTCCGTCCCAGTCTCAGGTCTTTTGCAGACTCCATCAGGTTTTCTTCCAGAATGGTCCTGTATTTGGGAGGGAACGGAGAACGGGAACGGAGGATAGAGAGAGAGGATGAAGGGAACGGTAGAGAGGGAGTGGAGGATACAGAGAGCGAGAGAGAGGATGGAGGGAACGGTAGAGAGGGAACTGAGGATACAGAGAGCGAGAGAGAGGATGGAGGATACAGAGAGAGAGAGAGGATGGAGGGAACGGTAGAGAGGGAATGGAGGATACAGAGAGAGAGAGAGGATGGAGGGAACGGTAGAGAGGGAATGGAGGATAGAGAGAGAGAGAGGATGGAGGGAACGGTAGAGAGGATGGAGGGAACGGTAGAGAGGATGGAGGAAACGGTAGAGAGGGAGTGGAGGATACAGAGAGAGAGAGAGAGAGAGAGAGAGGATTGAGGGAACGGTAGAGAGGGAGTGGAGGATACAGAGAGAGAGAGAGAGGATGGAGGGAACGGTAGAGAGGGAGTGGAGGATACAGAGAGAGAGGATGGAGGGAACGGTAGAGAGGGAATGGAGGATACAGAGAGAGGATGGAGGGAACGGTAGAGAGGGAACGGAGGATACAGAGAGCGAGAGAGGATGGAGGGAACGGTAGAGAGGGAACGGAGGATAGAGAGAGAGGATGGAGGGAACGGTAGAGAGGGAACGGAGGATAGAGAGAGAGGATGGATGGAACGGTAGAGAGGGAACGGAGGATACAGAGAGCGAGAGAGGATGGAGGGAACAGTAGAGAGGGAACAGAGGATACAGAGAGTGAGAGAGAGGATGGAGGATACAGAGAGAGAGGATGGAGGGAACGGTAGAGAGGGAATGGAGGATACAGAGGGAGAGAGAGGATGGAGGGAATGGTAGAGAGGGAACGGTAGAGAGGGAATGAAGGATACAGAGAGAGAGAGAGGATGGAGGGAACGGTAGAGGGAACGGAGGATACAGAGAGCAAGAGAGAGGATGGAGGATTCAGAGAGAGAGAGGGGATGGAGGGAACGGTAGAGAGGGAATGGAGGATACAGAGGGAGAGAGAGGATGGAGGGAATGGTAGAGAGGGAACGGTAGAGAGGGAATGAAGGATACAGAGAGAGAGAGGATGGAGGGAACGGTAGAGAGGGAACGGAAGAGAGGGAATGGAGGATAGAGAGAGAGAGAGATAGAGGATGGAGGGAACGGTAGAGAGGGAACGGAAGAGAGGGAATGAAGGATACAGAGAGAGAGAGAGAGGATGGAGGGAACGGTAGAGAGGGAACGGAAGAGAGGGAATGGAGGATAGAGAGAGAGAGAGAGAGAGAGAGAGAGATAGAGGATGGAGGGAACGGTAGAGAGGGAATGGAGGATAGAGAGAAAGAGAGAGGATGGAGGGAACGGTAGAGAGGAAATGGAGGATAGAGAGACAGATAGAGAGGATGGAGGGAACGGTAGAGAGGGAACAGAGGATACAGAGAGCGAGAGAGAGGATGGAGGATACAGAGAGAGAGAGAGGATGGAGGGAACGGTAGAGAGGGAATGGAGGATACAGAGGGAGAGAGAGGATGGAGGGAATGGTAGAGAGGGAACGGTAGAGAGGGAATGAAGGATACAGAGAGAGAGAGAGAGGATGGAGGGAACGGTAGAGAGGGAACGGAAGAGAGGGAATGGAGGATAGAGAGAGAGAGAGAGATAGAGGATGGAGGGAACGGTAGAGAGGGAACGGAAGAGAGGGAATGAAGGATACAGAGAGAGAGAGAGAGGATGGAGGGAACGGTAGAGAGGGAACGGAAGAGAGGGAATGGAGGATAGAGAGAGAGAGAGAGAGAGAGATAGAGGATGGAGGGAACGGTAGAGAGGGAATGGAGGATAGAGAGAAAGAGAGAGGATGGAGGGAACGGTAGAGAGGAAATGGAGGATAGAGAGACAGATAGAGAGGATGGAGGGAACGGTAGAGAGGGAACAGAGGATACAGAGAGCGAGAGAGAGGATGGAGGATACAGAGAGAGAGAGAGGATGGAGGGAACGGTAGAGAGGGAATGGAGGATACAGAGGGAGAGAGAGGATGGAGGGAATGGTAGAGAGGGAACGGTAGAGAGGGAATGAAGGATACAGAGAGAGAGAGAGAGGATGGAGGGAACGGTAGAGAGGGAACGGAAGAGAGGGAATGGAGGATAGAGAGAGAGAGAGAGATAGAGGATGGAGGGAACGGTAGAGAGGGAACGGAAGAGAGGGAATGAAGGATACAGAGAGAGAGAGAGAGGATGGAGGGAACGGTAGAGAGGGAACGGAAGAGAGGGAATGGAGGATAGAGAGAGAGAGAGAGAGAGAGATAGAGGATGGAGGGAACGGTAGAGAGGGAATGGAGGATAGAGAGAAAGAGAGAGGATGGAGGGAACGGTAGAGAGGAAATGGAGGATAGAGAGACAGATAGAGAGGATGGAGGGAACGGTAGAGAGGGAACAGAGGATACAGAGAGAGATAGATATATGGTATAAGTGACCAGGGGCTATTTTAGCATGTACATCTTGGTGGAGCAAACAAACCAACAGAATAATACATGGTCTCTTCCCCACCTGCCCTGAATGACGGGTCGCCACTTTAAGTGGCTCCAGTGTCTGAGGAGTTGTGTCAGGGGAATTGATCACTGCAGAGAGAGACAAGTGCTCCCACTCAAATAGACTACTAATGGACCCTCTCCCAATCCCTCTCTCTCAACCTCTCTCAGCCTCTCCTCCTCCATTTTCTCTCTCACCCACCATGTTTAAGCTGAACAAAGAGCCTATTACCATTTCTCTACCGTTGTCTTCAGCAGGACTGTAGTATTGGTTGCATCTTAAAGTGGAACAGACAGTGTTTTAACTACTTTGCAGATATGAAACAAACAGACAATCATAATATCTCTCCCAAATATCACATTCTGAGTTTATGCTACAAAACCAACTTTGATAAGAGATTTTAAAAATAGGTTATATTTGACTCAAAATGTTATTACGTGGAGTCGGGAAGTGTTGGGAGAATAGGTTGATGCAGTCAATGCATCAGTACAGCGGGACTCAACACAATCAAACTAGCAAAGCCAATGATCACAAGTCATAACGTTGTTAGTAGCTAGCTAGTTGCTGGGATGAGATGTACAAGCTTGGACGAGTGGGTGAACGGCACCCACTTTTTCCCCCAAAATTACAAATTGCATGTGTCATTTGGTTAGCTAGAAATAAATGATACTCAACTTTGCTGGCTAGCTATGAACTTCAACGACTGTTATCCACAGTTAGCTCATATCTCTTCGTTGTATTGGGCATCGATTAAATGGGCAGACAAGTAAACTGGTAAATCCCATTCAGTTGTCTCTAATATAGGTTATGCCTTGGACAGAAGCAGGAAGGCTGCAGCAGCCAAGGCGAATAGGCTACATCTCCCCATCGTATCAGTGCAATTTTGACTGCCAACTACAACACGCTGAGAAAGTTTGAGAGGGTTTATCCCTCACTACATTTTATCCTATTCATTGTTGTTGATGTGCATACAGTAGGCGACTGAGGGAGAGAGATCTTTTGTTGTTTGATCAATATAATTAAGTAAGATGACCCCCGTGGTATTTACATATTTAAAGCTATTTAGGGGTATTTAATTAAGTCTATGATTTGATAGAGCAGTCTAACTGAGCGATGGTAGGCACCAGCAGGCTCGTAAGCATTCATTCAAACAGCACTTTCGTGCGTTTTGCGAGCAGCTCTGCTGTTTATGACTTCAGGCCTATCAACTCCCGAGATGAGGCTGGTGTGACCGATGTGAAATGACTAGCTAGTTTGCGGGGTGCGCGCTAATAGCGTTTCAAACGTAACTCGCTCTAAAACTTGGAATGGTTGTTCCACTTGCTCTGCATGGGTAACGCTACTTCAATGGTGGCTGTTGTCGTTGTGTTCCTGGTTCGAGCCCAGGTAGGAGCAAGGAGAGGGACGGAAGCTATACTGTTACACTGGCAATACTAAAGTGCCTATAAGAACATCCAATAGTCAAAGGTATATGAAATACAAATGGTATAGAGAGAAATACATATGTATACATATGTATGTGTGTGTGCAACGGTTTTCCTCCTCTTCTGCGGAGGAGTAGGAAGGATCGGACCAATGAGCAGCGTGGTAAGTGTCCATATTTTAATGAAATAGAACCAAACACTGAATACGAAAGAACAAGATAAATAAATGAAAACCCGAAACAGTTCTGTATGGTAAAGCACAGACACAGAAAACAACTACCCACAAACCATAGTGGGAAAACAGGCTGCGCTGCCTAAGTATGCAGCTGCCTCTGATTGGGAACCATACCAGGCCAAACACAGAAATACACAACATAGAATACACAACATAGAATGCCCACTCCAAATCACGCCCTGACCAAACCTAAACCCATAGGAGAGGGTCTGGGTGGGCGTCTGTCCTCGGTGGCGGCTCTGGCGCGGGACATGAACCCCACTCCACCATAGTCTTGGCCCACACCTTTGGAGCGGCGACCCTCGCCTCCGACCTTGGACTGGGGACCCTTGCAGCGGTGCCCGAATAGACGGGAGACTCTGGCAGCGCCGGAGTGAAGGGAGACTCTGGCAGCGCCGGAGTGAAGAGAGACTCTGGCAGCGCCGGAGTGAAGAGAGACTCTGGCAGCGCCGGAGTGAAGAGAGACTCTGGCAGCGCCGGAGTGAAGAGAGACTCTGGCAGCGCCGGAGTGAAGGGAGACTCTGGCAGCGCCGGAGTGAAGGGAGACTCTGGCAGCGCCGGAGTGAAGGGAGACTCTGGAGGAAGGATACCTACAGGAGGCATTGTGCGTGGAGGAGGCACCGGGTGGACCGGGCTGTGGGGGAGCACTGGAGCTCTGGTGTGCAGCCTTGGCACCACTCCTCCAGGCTGGATGACCACTTTAGCCCGGACCCTTCAGAGTGCAGGCACAGGTTGAACCGGGCTGTGGGTGAGCACTGGAGATCTGGTGCATACCACTCGCACCTCTCCCTTAGGCTCAATATCCACCTTCGCCCGGTTCGGGCGGAGCGCAGGCATAGGACGCACTGCACCCTCCCAGCGCCCCGGAGACACAGCGCCCCGGAGTATACCCTGGGCCGAAACAGCGTACCAGAGACCAAACACGCTGGGCCGGCACAATAGTCCCTGGCTGGATGCCCACTCTCGCATGGCACTTGCGGGGGGCTGGCCTATAGTGCACCGGGCTATGAGCGCGTACTGGCAACACCGTGCGCTTGACCCCATACCACGGTGCATGACCAGTACTCTCACTCTCTGTCTCACTCACTCACACACACACAAATGCGCACTCACATACATGAACAGACAGACGCACACAAATATATAGTTGACATACACTGAGTGTACAAAACATTAAGAACACCTGCTCTTTCCATGACATAGACTGACAATTGAGACATGGATTGTTTATGTGTGCCATTCAGAGGGTGAATGGGCAAGACAAAAGATTGAAGTGTCTTTGAACAGGGTATGGTTTGTGTCAAGAACTGCAACGCTGTTGGTTTTCCAAGCAAAACAGTTTCCTGTGTGTATTAAGAATGGTTCATCCCCCAAAGGACATCCAGCCAACTTGACACAACTGTGGGAAGAGTTCACACCCGTTTATTTTTTCCCCATATTTTGTTGGTACTGCCTGAATTCAAAATGGCTAAACAAACATTTTTAAATCTCACCCATCTACACACAATACCCGATAATGACAAAGTGAAAACATGTTTTTAGAAATGTTTGGCCATTTTTTTTTTCAATTAAATACTGATTGTGCTCAGCTCTATTCCGTTTATTTTTATCCCCAAAAACTCCCTAGTCATTGCCGATGACAAGCATATCCACCACATGACAATTTGAAGGCTGGTACTCAGCGATGTGTTGTGTTAGATTTGCCTCAAACATAACACTTTGTATTCAGGACATAAAGCTAATTTCTTTGCCACATTTTTTGCAGTTTTACTGTAGTCAGTTGTTGCTAACAGGATGCATGTTTTGTAATATTTGTATTCTGTACAGGCTTCCTTCTTTTCACTCTGTCATTTAGGTTAGTATTGTGGAGTAACGACAATGTTGTTGTCATCCTCAGTTTTCTCTTATCACAGCCATTAAACTCTATAACTATTTAAAGTCACCATTGGCCTCATGGTGAAATCCCTGAGTTAGGGAGGACGCCTGTATCTTTGTAGTGACTGGATGTATTGATACAGCATCCATAGTGTAATTAATAACTTCACCATGCTCAAAGGGAAATTCAATGAATGCTTATTTTTTTATTTCGACCCCTCTACCAATAGGTGCCCTTCTTTGTGAGGCATTGGAAAACCTCCCTGGTCTTTGTGGTTGAATCTGTGTTTAAAATGCACTGCTCAACTGAGGGACCTTACAGATCATTGTATGTGTGGGGCAGAGATGAGGCAGTCATTAAAACATCATGTTAAACACTGTTATTGTGAGTCCATGCAATTTATTATGTGACTTGTTAAGCACATTTTTACACCTGATCTTATTTAGGCTTCTGTAACAAAAGAGTTGATTACTTAGAAACAATTCAACTTGATATTTTTATTAATTAGTAAAAATTTCAAAAAACATCATTCCGCTTTGACGTTATGGAGTATTGTGTGTAGGCCAGTGACACACAATCTCAATTTAATACATTTTAAATTTGGTCTGTAACACAACAAAATGTGGAAAAAGTCAAGAGGTGGGAATTCTTTCTGAGGGCACTGTATGTGTCCTGGAGTGCTGTGTAATCAGGAGTTGTGTGCTTACCCACAGAGACAGGAAGACAGCATTTTAGCTAACCCTAACCTCTTTTCTAACCGTAACCTAATTCTCCTAACCCATTGCATAAGTTCTCCTAACCTGCTATAAAACATAAATTCTGGTCATTTCTGACATATGCTGTATCCCGTCTAGTCAAAACCCTGTATGAGTTAGGCCTCAGGAAGAGCGCACCGCTGAAATCCTTCCCCCGAGGCACTTACTGATGTGATGGACCTTTTTATTTGGGTCAGGATAGGGCGCTGGATGCTCTGGAGTGTGTGTGTGTTATATAGCAAAGGGTCTTTGAATTTAATATGATGTCTTTGACTTGAAAATGTACTCACCAGGGTTAGACCTCTACTCTCGTCATAGTAGACAGGCAGCAGGTACATTTACACACACACACACACACACACCCTTCTCTTATCTCTCTGGAAGACATTCCTTCCTGTTGTTCCCTGCTCATTTTGATGGCATGGTGATGCAACCAGAGGAACGACTCTGTTGTTGTGTTTATCATCATCATCAGCTTAAATACTGGCTATACTTTCACATCCCTGTTGTAGCATGGTGCCGGCCCAACACCATAGTTATACATTTGATTCTCACAACAGCCACATAGAGGGCATTTATAATGAATAGCCTGTAATTAATATATGTATTGAATATGAAGTTAATATTTACTGTAAACAGTATATAACATTATTTTCACTTTGAATAAAAACGTTAATTTCCATTAGACAGATGGGACAGAAATAAGCTCTACCGTCTACCCTAGAAGCACTGTTAAAGAGAATCTCCTGTAATGTTTTAATGAGCTGCTTTTATGGGAGCAGAGAGATCTGTGGAGTGGCATCTTACTGCTGCTGGGACCAATTTACTGCAGGCTTCACAAGGAAGCGATCTTACCTTTACTACCCCTCTACAGAGGAGAGGGGTGATCCATCATACACACACTCACGCAAACACAGACACACAAGCACACACACACACATGGTTTTTACTTTCGCCCCATTGGTTATTCATGTCATTTTTTTAGCATTCAGCATCCTGCTGAGTTGCGTTCATGGTGAAAGTGTTGTGTTTGTGTTCTCCTCAGCTGATCAATCCTGTTATGCAACTCAACGCATTCCAGACTCATGCTTTCATGTCCTCGAGGCTCAAATCTCCTCGATGTACTAGTTATCTGCTGTGTACTCTGTTTGCTTTCTGCTCACGCCTCTCCCTTCTTTTTTAATCGGCTGTAATTCGGGCTTTGGGAAACGTTCGGGAGCGTCCTTTCTAAAAGACAGAGTGTTTGGGAGTGTTTGGGAGCATTTGGGAAATGTGTCTCGACTTCATCCCAGAGCAACAATTGGCTGCAGTTTACAGCGGAATCCCTCTTCTAACGGTTACTCATGTTTGGTCTCTGAGGTGGTGGGAACAACAGCATAGATCTGAGTTTGCATCCTTATTTTCCCTTTTCTCTCTTCTCCTTTCATCCTATATTCCTCTTCTCTCCTCCCTTTCTCCTCCCTTCCCTTCCTCTCCTATCCTCCCCTCTCTCTCCTCCCTTTCTTCTCCCTTCCCTTCCTCTCCTATCCTCCCCTCTCTCTCCTCCCGTTCTCCTCCTCTCCTATCCTCCCCTCTCTCTCCTCCCTTGGTCCCTCTCTCTCGTTCATGCTCCTCCTCTCCTCCCTTACTCTCTCTACCCTCCCCTCCTCAATCCCTCCTTCTTCCCTATATCCCCTTCTCCCTTATCCCCACCCTCTCTCTACAGATCATTCTGAGAATAAAGAAGTAGATAAGTGAACCTGCAGGAACTCTGGGAAAAGTTTGGAGATCTGTCAGCTGTTTTGGAGGAAAGAACCCGCCGTTGCTTTTCTCTCGATTAAAAACTACAACACTAATGAAGTGTGACAACAATATGAGTGTTGACGTGTGTGAGGAGAGGAAGGAGAGGTGAGAGGAAGGAGAGGAGGAGAGGTGAGAGGGAGGAGAGGAAGGAGGGAGGAGAGGAAGGAGAGGTGAGAGGGAGGAGAGGTGAGAGGGAGGAGAGGTGAGAGGGAGGAGAGGTGAGAGGGAGGAGAGGAAGGAGAGGTGAGAGGAAGGAGAGGTGAGAGGGAGGAGAGGAAGGAGAGGTGAGAGGGAGGAGAGGTGAGAGGGAGAGGTGAGAGGGAGGAGAGAGGAGAGGTGAGAGGGAGGAGAGGAAGGAGAGGTGAGAGGGAGGAGAGAAGGAGAGGTGAGAGGGAGGAGAGAAGGAGAGGTGAGAGGGAGGAGAGAAGGAGAGGTGAGAGGGAGGAGAGAAGGAGAGGTGAGAGAGAGGTGAGAGGGAGGAGAGGAAGGAGAGGTGAGAGGGAGGAGAGGAAGGAGAAGTGAGAGGGAGGAGAGGAAGGAGAGGTGAGAGGGAGGAGAGGAAGGAGAGGTGAGAGGAAGGAGAGAAAGGAGAGGTGAGAGGGAGGAGAGGAAGGAGAGGTGAGAGGGAGGAGAGGTGAGAGGGAGAGGTGAGAGGGAGGAGAGAGGAGAGGTGAGAGGGAGGAGAGAAGGAGAGGTGAGAGGGAGGAGAGAAGGAGAGGTGAGAGGGAGGAGAGAGAGGAGAGGTGAGAGGGAGGGGAGAGGTGAGAGGGAGGAGAGGAAGGAGAGGTGAGAGGAAGGAGAGGAAGGAGAGGTGAGAGGGAGGAGAGGTGAGAGGGAGGAGAGAGGAGAGGTGAGAGGGAGGAGAGAAGGAGAGGTGAGAGGGAGGAGAGAAGGAGAGGTGAGAGGGAGGAGAGAGAGGAGAGGTGAGAGGGAGGGGAGAGGTGAGAGGGAGGAGAGGAAGGAGAGGTGAGAGGAAGGAGAGGTGAGAGGGAGGAGAGGTGAGAGGGAGGAGAGAGGAGAGGTGAGAGGGAGGAGAGAAGGAGAGGTGAGAGGGAGGAGAGAAGGAGAGGTGAGAGGGAGGAGAGAGAGGAGAGGTGAGAGGGAGGGGAGAGGTGAGAGGGAGGAGAGGAAGGAGAGGTGAGAGGAAGGAGAGGAAGGAGAGGTGAGAGGGAGGAGAGGTGAGAGGGAGGAGAGAAGGAGAGGAGAGAAGGAGAGGTGAGAGGGAGGAGAGAAGGAGAGGTGAGAGAGAGGAGAGGTGAGAGGGAGGGGAGAGGTGAGAGGAAGGAGAGGAAGGAGAGGTGAGAGGGAGGAGAGAAGGAGAGGTGAGAGGGAGGAGAGAAGGAGAGGTGAGAGGGAGGAGAGAAGGAGAGGTGAGAGAGCTAAAATAAAATCCCTCCACTTAAAGCTTTGATGTCTAACAGGGGAAGGGGGGGAGAGGGTGCAGGTGTTGATGCCTGTCTTCTAAGAACTACTATTTAGCGCAGGGGAGGTTTTCAGCCGGCCATGAATGAAACTACAGGATTATCCCGGTTCTACTGTTTTTTTACTGGGATTCTACTGGTTTCTACTATGGTTCTACTGAGTTCTACTGGGGTTCTACTGAGTTTTTCTGGGGTACTGGTTTTTACTGGGGTTCTACTGAGTTCTACTGGGGTACTGGTTTCTACTGGGCTTCTACTGAGTTCTACCGGGGTACTGATTTCTACTGGGGTTCTACTGAGTTCTACTGAGGTACTCGTTTCTACGGGGCTTCTACTGAGTTCTACTGGGGTACTGGTTTCTACGGGGCTTCTACTGAGTTCTACTGGGGTACTGGTTTCTACGGGGCTTCTACTGAGTTCTACTGGGGTACTGGTTTCTACTGGGCTTCTACTGG
>NC_092165.1:51130723-51153223 GCF_045791955.1 Oncorhynchus clarkii lewisi | reverse complement strand
AGGGTGGAGGGAGGGAGAGAGAGGGTAGAGGGAGAAAAGGTGGAGGGTACAGGGGGAGAAAGGGTAGAGGGGGAGAAAGGGTAGAGGGGGAGAAAGGGTAGAGGGGGAGAAAGGGTAGAGGGAGGGGGAGAGAGGGTAGAGGGGGAGAGAGGGTAGAGGGAGGGGGAGAGAGGGTAGAGGGGGAGAGAGGGTAGAGGGGGAGAGAGGGTAGAGGGGGAGAGAGAGAGGGTAGAGGGGGAGAGAGAGAGGGTAGATGGGGAGAAAGGGTAGAGGGTAGAGGGGGAGAAAGGGTAGAGGGTAGAGGGGGAGAAAGGGTAGAGGGGGAGAAAGGGTAGAGGGGGAGAAAAGGTAGAGGGGGAGAAAGGGTAGAGGGGGAGAAAGGGTAGAGGGAGGGGGAGAGAGGGTAGAGGGGGAGAGAGAGAGGGTAGAGGGGGAGAGAGAGAGGGTAGATGGGGAGAAAGGGTAGAGGGGGGGAAAAGGTAGAGGGGGAGAAAAGGTAGAGGGGGAGAAAAGGGTAGGGGGGGAGAAAAGGTAGAGGGGGAGAAAAGGTAGAGGGGGAGAAAGGGTAGAGGGGGAGAGAGGGTAGAGGGGGAGAAAGGGTAGAGGGGGAGAGAGGGTAGAGGGAGAAAAGGTGGAGGGTAGAGGGGGAGAAAGGGTAGAGGGGGAGAAAAGGTAGAGGGTAGAGGGGGAGAAAAGGTAGAGGGTAGAGGGGGAGAAAGGGTAAAGGGTAGAGGGGGAGAAAGGGTAGAGGGGGAGAAAGGGTAGAGGGGGAGAAAGGGTAGAGGGGGAGAAAAGGTAGAGGGGGAGAAAGGGTAGAGGGGGAGAAAGGGTAGAGGGGGAGAAAGGGTAGAGGGAGGGGGAGAGAGGGTAGAGGGGGAGAGAGAGAGGGTAGAGGGGGAGAGAGAGAGGGTAGAGGGGGAGAAAGGGTAGAGGGGGAGAAAGGGTAGAGGGGGAGAAAGGGTAGAGGGGGAGAAAAGGTAGAGGGGGAGAAAGGGTGGAGGGAGGGGGAGAGAGGGTAGAGGGAGAAAAGGTGGAGGGTAGAGGGGGAGAAAGGGTAGAGGGGGAGAAAGGGTAGAGGGTAGAGGGGGAGAAAAGGTAGAGGGGGAGAAAGGCTAGAGGGGGAGAAAGGGTAGAGGGGCAGAGAGACAGGGGGAAAGAGCAGAAATAGAAAGAAGAATGAGAGGGAGAGATGGGCGCCTTAAAAAGACAGGAACTGAGAGAGAAAGAAACTGAAAGGGAGAGAGAGAGAGAGGTCTTGTCTGAGCAGGAAGCTGGATCAACACGGTTTTAATCCCACTGAAGTCCTTCTTTAGACCGGCACAGTAATAAGTGTCAGGAACCTGCCTGGTCAAGTCTCTGGAACCTCTCTGTCTTAGTTTGCCTTCAACAACCATGCTTTCACACTCATGTAATCAGTCTACCCGTGACAGAATCAACTTAGTCTTACAGCCCAGACACACCTACATGTAAGTGTATACACACACACACACACACACACAAAGGATAAACGTCACTCGACAGAATAACAAACAGCGGTCAAGTTTTGCAGATGCTCTTATCCAGAGTGACAGTCAGCTAAGGAAAGTGTCCCCACCACACAGCACGGCCATTGCTAGTAAAATCTTCTAGAATCGGAAAGCCTGTGGTGTGATGTCAGTGGACACTCATGTTGTTTCAGTGGTCGTGGAAATGAAAGACCGAATCCTCCCTTTAGGAACAAAGACAGAGTCCTCTCTGCTCCACTAGCCTGCTTGGCCTGGAGAACACAATTACCTTTTATATTCCATCCAGGAAACGTCTGCTTCAAACGGACCACTGAATGATGGAGGGTGGGCCTGAGGTTACAGACCTGTAAGAGAAGGCAAAGTGTGTGTATGCCTATGTTTGTGTGTATGTATGTGTGTGTGTGTTTGATGTTGAAATAGAATAAACTGCTCCACTGGTCGCTAATAGAGATCAGCTAGCATTACAGGCCAGTCCTGCCTCTCCCACTCCACATTAAGACCTGAGACTGCCAAATCACACTCACGCACACACACTCTGTGTGGCTGACCATTTCATGTTGTAAATCAAAGAATGCCCATAATTATACTCCTGCCATTTAAGGGGTGCTGAAAAGGGTGTATCCATTCTCCTGTCATTTAAGGGGTGCTGAAAAGGGTGTGTCCATTCTCCTGTCATGTAAGGGGTGCTGAAAAGGGTGTATCCATTCTCCTGTCATTTAAGGGGTGCTGAAAAGGGTGTGTCCATTCTCCTGTCATTTAAGGGGTGCTGAAAAGGGTGTATCCATTCTCCTGTCATTTAAGGGGTGCTGAAAAGGGTGTGTCCATTCTCCTGTCATTTAAGGGGTGCTGAAAAGGGTGTATCCATCCTCCTGTCATTTAAGGGGTGCTGAAAAGGGTGTATCCATTCTCCTGTCATTTAAGGGGTGCTGAAAAGGGTGTGTCCATTCTCCTGTCATTTAAGGGGTGCTGAAAAGGGTGTATCCATTCTCCTGTCATTTAAGGGGTGCTGAAAAGGGTGTATCTATTCTCTCTAATGTACTTGTCCTCTTGCTAAGTTGTGCACCGGGGCCTCCCGCTCCTTTTTCTATTCTGGTTAGAGCCAGTTTGCGTTGTTCTGTGAAGAGAGTAGTACACAGCTTTGTACGAGATTTTTCAGTTTCTTGGCAATGTCTCACATGGAATAGCCTTTATTTCTCAGAACAAGAATAGATTGACGAGTTTCAGAAGAAAGTCCTTTGTTTCTGGTCATTTTGAGCCTGTAATCGAACCCACTAGTGCTGATGCTCCAGATACTCAACTAGTCTAAAGAAGGACAATTTTATTGCTTCTTTAATCAGAACAGCAGTTTTCAGCTGCACTAACATCATTGAAAAAGGGTTTTCTAATGATCAGTTAGCCTTTTAAAATGATATTAGCTAACACAACGTGCCATTGGAACACAGGAGTGATGGTTGCTGATAATGGGCCTCTGTACGCCTATGTAGATATTCCATAAAAAAATTGCTGTTTCCAGCTACAATAGTCATTTACAACATTAACAATGTCTACACTGTATTTCTGATCAATTTGATGTTATTTTAATGGACAAAAAATGTGCTTTTCTTTCAAAAACAAGGACATTTCTAAGTGACCCCACATTTTTGAACGGTAGTGTAGCTTCAATAAGGACTGAGGGTATGAGATTCAATAAGGACTGAGGGTATGAGATTCAATAAGGACTGAGGGTATGAGATTCAATAAGGACTGAGGGTATGAGATTCAATAAGGACTGAGGGTATGAGATTCAATAAGGACTGAGGGTATGAGATTCAATAAGGACTGAGGGTATGAGATTCAATAAGGACTGAGGGTATGTATAATTCAATAAGGACTGAGGGTATGTATAATTCAATAAGGACTGAGGGTATGAGATTCAATAAGGACTGAGGGTATGAGATTAAATAAGGACTGAGGGTATGAGATTCAATAATGACTGAGGGTATGAGATTCAATAAGGACTGAGGGTATGAGATTCAATAAGGACTGGGGGTATGAGATTCAATAAGGACTGAGGGTATGAGATTCAATAAGGACTGAGGGTATGAGATTCAATAATGACTGAGGGTATGTATAATTCAATAATGACTGAGGGTATGAGATTCAATAAGGACTGAGGGTATGAGATTCAATAAGGACTGAGGGTATGAGATTCAACAGGGACTGAGTGTATGAGATTCAATAAGAACTGAAAGAGAAGAGAGGGGAGGAGGACAGCAGAGGAGAACAGCAGGAGCGGGGTATATAATTGAGTCCCACGCTCTCTTGCTCTTATATTAGCTCATCCTCCCCGAGCCCTCTGATTGGATTAGTGGCCCTGGGCAGTATGGCCATCCCTTTAATGGCAGCCATCTTTATGTCTTTAATCGATGTAAAACTCCTGTCGCTGTGGGCTTTCTTGACTCCAGCCTGCTAGTCTATGTACTGCTATCTGAGTCAGAGTGCAAGTGTTCCTCTCAGGCCTCCATTGAGGCCAGATTGGGCCCAGGCCAGACCACTCTGCTGTTGATTGGGCCCAGGCCAGACCACTCTGCTGCTGATTGGGCCCAGGCCAGACCACTCTGCTGCTGATTGGGCCCAGGCCAGACCACTCTGCTGCTGATTGGGCCCAGGCCAGACCACTCTGCTGCTGATTGGGCCCAGGCCAGACCACTCTGCTGCTGATTGTGGTACAGTGCCTTGTAAAAGTATTCACCCCCTTGGCTTTTTTCCTATTTTGTTGCATTACAACCTGTAATTTAAATAGATTTTTATTTGGATTTAATGCAAAGGTCATAGACAAAATTGGTGAAGTGAAATTAGAAAAATAGCTTTTCAAAACGGAAAAGTGGTGTGTGTTAATGTATTCACCTCCTTTGCTATGAAGCCCCTAAATAAGATCTGGTGCATCCAATTACCTTCAGAAGTCACATAATTAGTTAAATAAAGTTCACCTGTGTGCAATCTGAGTGTCACATGATCTGTCACATGATCTCAGTATATACACACCTGTTCTGAAAGGCACCAGAGTCTGCAACACTACTAAGCAAGGCGCACTACCCAGCAAGCGGCACTATGAAGACCAAGGACCTTTCCGAACAGGTCAGGGACAAAGTTGCGAAGTACAGAACATCTGTACACCCTGTTACTAGCCTGTTCAACCTCCCTTTCGTATCGTCTGAGATCCCCAAAGATTGGAAAGCTGCTGCGGTCATCCCCCTCTTCAAAGGGGGAGACACCTTAAACCCAAACTGTTATAGACCTATATCCATCCTGCCCTGCCTTTCTAAAATCTTCGAAAGCCAAGTTAATAAACAGATCACCGACCATTTTGAATCCCACCGTACCTTCTCCGCTGTGCAATCTGGTTACTAGCTGGTCATGGGTGCACCTCAGCCACGCTCAAGGTCCTAAACGATATCATAACCGCCATCGATAAAAGACAGTACTGTGCAGCCGTCTTCATCGACCTGGCCAAGGCTTTCGACTCTCAATCACCACATTCTTATCTGCAGTCTCAATAGCCTTGGTTTCTCAAATGACTGCCTCTCCTGGTTCACCAACTACTTATCAGATAGAGTTCAGTGTGTCAAATCAGAGGGCTTGTTGTCTGGACCTCTGGCAGTCTCCATTGGGGTGACACATGGTTCAATTCTCGGGCTGACTCTTTTCTCTGTATACATCAATGATATCGCTCTAGCCGCGGGTGATTCTCTGATCCACCTCTACGCAGACGACACCATTCTGTATACATCTGGCCCTTCTTTGGACACTGATAACTAACCTCCAGACGAGCTTCAATACAACTCTCCTTCCGTGGCCTCCAACCGCTCTTAAATGCTAGTGAAAATTAAATGCATGCTATTCAGCCTTTCGCTGCACGCACCTGCCCGCCTGACTAGCATCACTACTCTGGACGGTGCTGACTTAGAATATGTGGACAACTACAAATACCTAGGTGTCTGTTTAGACAGTAAACTCTCCTTCCAGACTCACATTAAGCATCTCCAGTCCAAAATTAAATCTAGAATCGGCTTCCTATTTTGCAACAAAGCATCCTTCACTCATGCTGGCAAAACTTACCCTCGTAAAACTGACTTTCCTACCAATCTTTGACTTCGGCGATGTCATTTACAAAATAGCCTCCAACACTCTACTCAGCAAATTTGATGCAGTCTATCACAGTGCCATCCATTTTGTCACCAAAGCCCCATATATTACCCACCACTGTGACCTGTATACTCTCGTTGGCTGGTCCTCACTACATATCTGCAGCCAAACCCACTGGCTTCAGGTAATCTATAAGTCTTTGCTAGGTAAAGCCCTGCCTTATCTCTGCTCACTGGTCACCATAGCAACACCCACCCGTAGCACTCGCTCCAGCAGGTATATTTCACTGGTCATCCCCAAAGCCAACACCTCCTTTGGCTGCCTTTCCTTCCAGTTCTCTGCTGCCAATGACTGGAACAAATTGCAAAAATCACTGAAGCTGGAGACTTATTTCTCCCTCTCTAACATTAAGCATCAGCTGTCAGAGCAGCTTATCGATCACTGTACCTGTACACAGCCAATCTGTAAATAGCACACCCAACTGCCTCATCCCCATATTGTTATTTATCCTCTGGCTCTTTTGTACCCCAGTATCTGCACATCTATCATCATCTGCACATCATCATCTGCACATCTATCACTCCAGTGTTAATGCTATATTGTAATTACTTCGCCTCTATGGCCTATTTATTGCCTTACCTTCCTACTCTTTTACATTTGCAATTGAGAATCTGTGGTATGACTTAAAGATTGCTGTACACCAGCGGAACCCATCCAACTTGAAGGAGCTGGAGCAGTTTTGCCTTGAAGAACTGGCACAATCCCAGTGGCTAGATGTGCTTATAGAGATGTGCTTATAGAGACATACCCCAAGAGACTTGCAGCTGTAATTGTTGCAAAAGGTGTCTCTACAAAGTATTGACTTTGGGGGGGGGTGAATAGTTATGTACACTCAAGTTCTGTTTTTTGTTTTATTTCACAATAAAAAATATATTTTGCATCTTCAAAGTGGTCGGCATGTTGTGTAAATCAAATGATACAAACCCCACAAAAATCAATTTTAATTCCAGGTTGTAAGGCAACAAAATAGGAAAAATGCCAAGGGGGGTGAATACTTTCGTAAGCCACTGTATTTACATTATCAACCCCATAAGGAGCTGGCACACTCCGGCAACTGTGTGTGTGACATATGGCTTTGTTTAGCCGTGAGTTTGATCTCTCTCCTGTCAACAGCAGGGGCCGTCTCCCTATGTCGCAGCTCAGAGGGACAGGTGTAGGCACACAGTGGTGATACACACACATAGCACGTACACATAAACACATGCATGCCCACACTCTCAATTCATCTACAGCTGGGTTATTTTGGGGTCTGTGGGTCAGCAGACTTGAATGCATCGCTCTGCGCACACAGACAATCTGGGTGTCAAACCACACACACATATACACAACATTCAACCAGAGTGTGTGTGAAAAGCACACAAACATACGGAAGATGTCAGTGCCCCTTGCCGAACCTGACACATTTAGCTAAAACCAGAGTTAATTTAAAAGCAGACAGAAGGGATGGGCTGTAGAAACGGGAAAAGGGAAGGAGGATAGAGGAGGAGGAGAAGGGGAGGAGGATAGAGGAGAAGGATAGAGGAGCAGGAGAAAGAGAGGGGAAGGAGGATAGAGGAGCAGGAGAAAGAGAGGGGAAGGAGGATAGAGGAGGAGAAAGAGAGGGGGAGGGGGATAGAGGAGCAGGAGAAAGAGAGGGGAAGGAGGATAGAGGAGGAGGAGGAGACAGAGAAGGGAAGGAGGATAGAGGAGGATAAGAGAGGGGAAGGAGGATAGAGGAGGAGGAGGAGAAAGAGAAGGGAAGGAGGATAGAGGAGGAGAAGAAAGAGAGGGGAAGGAGGATAGAGGAGAAAGAGGGGAAGGAGGATAGAGGAGCAGGAGAAAGAGAGGGGAAGGAGGATAGAGGAGGAGGAGGAGGAGAAAGAGAAGGGAAGGAGGATAGAGGAGGAGAAGAAAGAGAGGGGAAGGAGGATAGAGGAGAAAGATAGGGGAAGGAGGATAGAGGAGCAGGAGAAAGAGAGGGGAAGGAGGATTGAGGAGCAGGAGAAAGAGAGGGGAAGGAGGATAGAGAGGAGGGAGGACAGGCTGTGTGTGTTTGGTAGAGGATATCATGTTAATGACCATTGTACTCCACTGCTGATGGAGTTCTAATCATTCTGGGAGTGTTTACTAGAATGGCTAGATCTATAAACCAGATCACACTCAGAACTTTCATCTTTCATCTCTTCCTCTCCTGTGTGTGTGTGTGTGTGTGTGTGTGTGTGTGTGTGTGTGTGTGTGTCCATCCTACAGGTAAATCCTACACCATGATAGGTGGTGACGAGTCCATGCAGACCCTGGGGATCATCCCCTGTGCCATCTCCTGGCTCTTCAAACTCATCAACGAGAGGAAGGAGAAGACAGGAGCACGTTTCTCTGTCCGAGTCTCCGCCGTAGAGGTCTGTTACACTTATGGGCAACAGAGCTGCTCTGATTGGTCAAAAGACCAATTAGTGGTAAAAGATCAGAATTGGGCTTTTTAAGGGCCGGTTTCTGAGACTCAGATTAAGGGAGATTCTCCATGCATTTTTATCCAGGAGTAGTCTTAATCGGGGTCTGGGAAACCAATCCTTATTCTTTTGTGTACAAATGACTGAATTAACGGTATGCAATATGTATGAGATACTTGTTCTAGGTGTGAGGGATAGATGTAGAGTTCTGAGGGTGGTGTTCTATGTTCTAGGTGTGGGGTAAAGAGGAGAACCTGAAGGACTTGCTATCTGAAGTGGCGACAGGCAGTTTGCAGGACAGCCAGTCCCCTGGAGTCTACCTCTGCGAGGACCCCATCTGTGGCATGCAGGTAAGATGGCACTAGTCAACTTGTTAACTAATCAACTTAACCTTGATCGTCTGGAACAAAACCCTGCACGCCCTGCCGCCGTCCAGCTAACTAGTGTCATTATCTAGATGGCTTTGAGCTTTGACTTCAGCAACAGCTACTCTTCCTGGGGTCCATGCTGAACACAGAGAGAGACGATAACATGAAGTAACTCATGATGAATCCACAAGACTACAAGGAGAGCGACAGAGGTAGTCTGCTGAGAATCTCCCATGGTTGAGACTAGGAGAGTGCTGTGGCTCCTCTCGTGTTTTACTCTGCTGAGAATCTCCCATGGTTGAGAGTAGGAGAGTGCTGTGGCTCCTCTCGTGTTTTCCTCTGCTGAGAATCTCTCATGGTTGAGACTAGGAGAGTGCTGTGGCTCCTCTCGTGTTTTACTCTGCTGAGAATCTCCCATGGTTGAGACTAGGAGAGTGCTGTGGCTCCTCTAGAGTTTTACTCTGCTGAGAATCTCCCATGGTTGAGACTAGGAGAGTGCTGTGGCTCCTCTCGTGTTTTCCTCTGCTGAGAATCTCCCATGGTTGAGACTAGGAGAGTGCTGTGGCTCCTCTCGTGTTTTCCTCTGCTGAGAATCTCCCATGGTTGAGACTAGGAGAGTGCTGTGGCTCCTCTCGTGTTTTCCTGTGCTGAGAATCTCCCATGGTTGAGACTAGGAGAGTGCTGTGGCTCCTCTAGTGTTTTCCTCTGCTGTAACTAACTGTGGTGTTAAAGGAAACCCACACTGCTAAGGCAGCTGGAGGACTGTGTGTGAGGATGGCAGTATCAGACCTAGAGCACTGTAGTAGTATATTATGATATATCTCTGTGTGTCTACCCCCAGGCACCCGGCTCTGTTGTTTTAGCTGGCTGTTTTTCACCTAACACTGTCTCTATGGAGACACACACACACACATGCAGAGAGGCACACACATGTGCACGCTCATACACACAAACATATGCGTTTGTACACACGCATGCATGCAAGTGCTTGTACATACACAAGCACTTGTGCACACACATGCATGCACACACACACACATACACACACCTTATCTGTAGAGAAGAGCAAAACCGCAAACTTCATAAAAGAATCAGAACACTGCCAGCTAACCCACCAGTTATCTATCCCCCTGTGTGGATTGATCCTCAATTGGTGCTTTTCTCTTCCGGGTTGATTTAGCAACTATGCTTCATAATGGAGGAAGGGTGGGAGGTGGGAGGTGGGAGGGGGAGAGAGGGGAGGGGGGGGGGGCTCGTGAGCATGTGTGATTTGGCAGCCTTAGATCTTAATGTGGTTGTCAAACTGTGTTGCCCTTAGCTGGTATAGCTTTCTGCTCATTTAGGGATTATCATTGTGTCTTTTCTAAACATCAATAAGAGAAACAGACAGACAGGATTTTATCACCATTATGTTATATGTAGATGCGATTAGGGTGCGTTCGTGCGTGTGTGTGGTTATATGTTGATAGGATTAGTGTGTGTGGTTAAATGTTGATAGGAGTATTGTGTGTGAGACAGGGGTATCAGTGTAAACCCTAGCTAATCTGAGATAATCTCATGCTGTAATGATACCCCGCAGCAGTTTAGTGATAATGTGAGTCTCACTCTACAGACACTACACACTGCATCACACGCACGCGCACACACACACTTACACACAGAAATGACTGTTGTTTGTAAAATTAGTATTTTTTTCTCCTAATAGTGAAACCAAAGTCAAATTGACTAAAGAATGAGTGTCTTTTCTCACCTACTCTGTAATGTTCTTCCCAGCTCCAGAACCAGAGTGAGCTGCGAGCCCCCACGCCAGAGAAAGCAGCCTTCTTCCTGGATGCAGCCATAGCAGCTCGCTATAGCAACAGAGCTGACTCCGACCCGGAGGAGCATCTCAACTCACACATGCTGTTCACACTGCACATCTACCAGTACCGCATGGAGAAGACTGGCAAGGGAGGGAGTGAGTACTGCACACACACACGCACGCACACACACAGAGACACGCACGCACACAGACACACACACACACACACACACACAGACACACTTTAATGGACACGACCGTTCTTTATAATAGAAATAAAATAATGAAAATGTCACCCTAGACTGTACCGTCCCTACAGTACTGATTGATACTATATATTTATATATACTATATATTTATAGTTTAAAAAAATAATATAATCTGTGATGATTTGATAATAAACACAAACTAAAGACATTCATCAACGACAGCTAGGAGAGTGTGCTTCAGATCGCCTGTATCTCATCCTCTGCAGCTCTGGGCTCGTTTGAGTTTGTCTGTCGTGTCCCAGGTTGTCAGTGAGACTGTCTCCGTGCTAATTATACAGTGTGATGTCACGAGCCCTTTTGAGGGAATAAATAGTGTGTGATAGCGTAGTGAGATGCTTGATAACATGGCTAGGAGAATGTGTTGTTGGCCTGTACCAGCCCCATTTCTCCACGGCCGGTATAGGCCCGTGATCTATCTTCTTCTTCTTCTCACCGAGGAGATTGAATCCTCAAGGTAAATTTTACGGGTCAAATGGTGTAGTCGAGGGTCATACAGATGTAGGATCATAATTTGATCACTCTTTTGGAGTGTATTTGAGTTGTAAAAAAGCTTCTAAAGTTTGTAATTTCCACTTTGAAATTTCAGACTTGATTTGCCCTCACAAAGTATGTATCAGCTACTGTTACGCACGCCTCTATGAAGAGGGAACGCAACAAACACCCTGCTACAACTAAACTCTGTGAAGTGAAAAGGGTATGGACTGTAGGTGCGAGTAAGGATGACAACAGGCAGAATGTGGTACCGTTTTACAAGGACTTTATTCCTCTACACGGTAATATGGGGAAAAGGGGCTGGACGGAACCAAAGCAAAGAAAGTAAATCTCAAAGCCCCCCCCCTCTCCTATCTTACCTGCCTACCCACTACTTACCTAATTTAGCACCACCTGGTGCCCTAACCAAAATACAGGGTGTGGTCCGCCCAGGTCTTACCTAGTGTGCCTAGACAGTGAATATACTACGGGTATATGTATGCCCGCGGGCCTGTTGCCTAAGCACTCCCAAGGTGCCTTCCCCTTCTCCCCTGGGAACAAATGAAACAGAATATTAAACAATTTCACAAACAAACTAAGAAACAAAGGACATCAAATAAGCTCTACCTGAGCAACAAACTCACAGAACATACCAACTCTCAGCAATGACCTCCCAGCAAAATATCTCTAGCAAATCTCTATCACAAACAATCGCTCTGCTATGACCTCAGCAAATCTCTATCACAATCCCTACCTCCAAATCTCTCTCAGCAATCCCTACCTCCAAATCTCTCTAGCAAAATCTCTCAGCAATCCCTACCTCCAAATCTCTCTAGCAAAATCTCTCAGCAATCCCTACCTCCAAAATCTCTCTAGAAAAATCTCTCAGCAATCCCTACCTCCAAAATCTCTCTAGCAAAATCTCTCAGCAATCCCTACCTCCAAAATCTCTCTATGCAATCCCTACCTCCAAAAATCTCTCTATGCTGAACAGGACACTGGCTTTTATATAGCTTCAGATTGAATGGGTAATTGGAGACAGCTGTGTCTTGACGAGGGGGCGGGGTCAGCTCTCCAATTAGCCCTGGAGTCGACCAATCAGCTGCTTGAGGATTTCAGGAAGCCATTTCCTGAAATAAAACACATGCAAATACACAAACTACAACACATAAACTGGGGAACGTAACACGCCCACCACAAAAATTGCAAACCTAGTTTTGCAATAACAAAAGCCATCGCTTCCCCAGTTAGTAAACCCGTGATAGAGCGTCAGCAACCACATTCGCCGAGCCCTTCACATAAGCTATCTGTACATTATATCCTTGTACAATCAGAGCCCACCGCATAAGGCGGCGGTTCTGGTTGTACATTTGCTTCAAGAACACCAATGGATTATGGTCCGTGAAGACCATAACAGGCAAGGCACTGGAGCCCACATATACCTCAAAGAACTGTAAGGCAAGCAATAAAGCCAGCGTCTCTTGTTCAATTGTAGAGTATCTTGACTGACACGAGTTGAACTTACGGGAGAAGAAACTGACGGGCCGATCCACACCGTCTTCATCTTCCTGTAAGAGAACCGCACCCACCCCCACTATGCTAGCATCTACCTCCAACTTAAAAGGTTTGTCAAAGTTGGGGGCGGCAAGCACTGGGGCACTACAAAGTAGCGCTTTAGCGGACTCAAAAGCGTAGTTACAGTCCTTGGACCACTTGAATGGTACCTTGGGACTAAGCAGAGATGAAAGGGGAGCTACTACCGTTGAGAAATTCTTACAGAAGGTACGATAGTACCCTACCATCCCCAGGAATCTGCGCAACTGGCGGCGAGTCGTGGGAGCAGGAAAAGCAACAATTGCTTCCACTTTGCCAGTTACTGGGCGCACTTGACCTCGTCCCACTTGTTTACCTAAGTAAGTCACTGTAGCCTTCCCAAACTCACACTTGGCCAGATTGAGGGTTAAAGAAGCCTTCTCCAACCGCTGAAACACACTTTTCAAAGTGGAGAGATGATCAGACCAGGTAGACGAATGAATCACCACATCATCAAGGTAAGCAGTACAATTTGGCAGATCTGCAAACACAATGTTAACTAGCCGCTGAAAAGTAGCAGGTGCATTACACATGCCAAAGGGCATCACAGTGTATTGTACGAAGTTATCTGGCGTAACAAAAGCCGACATGTCAGAAGCTTGAGAGGTCAGAGGCACCTGCCAATAACCTTTTAACAAATCTAACTTACTAACGTAAGCAGCAGAGCCAATTCTATCAATACAGTCATCTAAGCGAGGTAGAGGAAAAGAATCAGACTTTGTAACTGCATTTACGCGACGATAGTCCGTACATAAGCGGGATGTACCGTCAGGCTTAGGAACAAGAATACATGGGGAACTCCAGGAGCTGTTACTGGGTTTTGCCATGTCATTCTGTAATAAATAAGCTACCTCACTTTTCATTACCTCCCTTTTCTTAGCATTAACCCGGTACGGATGCTGACGTATAGGAACAGCGTTCCCCACATCCACGTCATGTTCCAAGATGGATGTGCGACTTGGAATGTCCTGAAACACACTGAGAAAACTGTTTATCAATAGGATAAGATCCTTAGTTTGATCGCTATCCAAATGTTCCATTTGAGAGGGTAACTTCTTCAGCATCTCTGAATTACATAGACGTTCACCTTGCTGTAACGTATGGCGTAACTCCAACCCGTCCTCCTTATCCTCATCTAGGTCCCAGCCAGGCTTCAGCACCACCGCAGCCACACTGGAGACGGCGGGCTGGACCGGCTTACTTGAGGAGCTGTCGGGAGAATCGCACACATAATACGTTTTCAGCATGTTAACATGACACACACGGGAAGAACGCCTTCGATCTGGTGTCTTTATCACATAATTGGTGTCATTGATTTTCTTTTCCACCAGATATGGTCCAGAAAAACGTGCTGACAGAGATGAGCCAGGGATTGGCAACAAAACTAAAACTTGATCCCCTGGTGCAAATGAACGGCCAACAGCCTTTTTGTCATAATGCAACTTCATGCGTTTTTGAGACGAGGAGAGAGACTTTTTGGCTAACGCACATGCGGCGTGCAGTCTCTCCCGCATCTTACTGACATATTCCAACACATTTTTAGGGGCGCTACTGGGTGTAGGAGATAAGATATGCTCCTTCAAAACTTTAAGCGGACCCCGTGGGGTGTGTCCAAACACAAGGTCAGCAGGGCTGAACCCTAAGGACTCTTGTATCGTTTCCCTTATAGCAAATAGGACAAAGGGCACCCCCTCATCCCAATCAGTACTGGTATCCATACAATACTTGCGTAGCATTGCCTTCAGCGTCTGATGCCAGCGTTCTAGAGCCCCTTGACTCTCTGGATGATACGGACTAGAGACCTGATGGGAAATACACAATGTCTTTAACACATTTGAAAACAGTTTAGACATGAAGTTGGATCCCTGATCAGTTTGGATTACTTTAGGGAGTCCAAACGTAGAGAAGAACTTCACTAGTGCCTTCACCACAGTCTTAGCCGTTATAGTACGGAGAGGAATAGCCTCTGGGTATCGAGTAGAACTGCACATTATTGTTAGTAGGAGCTGGTTACCTGACCTGGTTTTCGGCAATGGACCTACACAATCAATTATCACTCTTTCAAAACGGTTCCCCCACCACAGGAATCGGGCAGAGTGGCGCTCGTGGAACTGTTTGATTCACTTTCCCAGTGAGTTGACATATGTGACATGTTTTACAAAATTGGACCACGTCAGACTTCAAACCTGGCCAGAAGAAATGACGAAGGACCCGGTTATAAGTCTTTGTGATCCCCAAGTGTCCAGACCACGCCTGGTCATGGGCGAGTGACAGCACCTGCTGTCGAAACGGTGTAGGAACAACCACTTGACACACTTCACTCCAGTCATTAATGGTGTCATGAGATGCCCATTTACGCATCAAAACTCCTGCTTCCATAAAGTAGGCGGTCTCTCTAGTTTTAGCTTCCTCAATGGAAATTACCGAAGCAAAACACTTGCGAAGACTGGTGTCTTCTTTTTGACATTCAATCACCTTATCAGGGGTGACAGACAAAAGAATGTCATGTAATTGGGGCACAATTTCGTTTTCCCCTGCCTTAGTTTTTACGGGGGTAAAAACTGTCGGCATTGCAGAAGGCATACTTGGGGCATTGTCTTCTACCTCAACATTCTCAAAAATAGAACTAGCCAAATCCACCACATCTCCTAGCTTGCGAGATTGTGCCCTTGTTAACACACAAGCAGGAAAAACATTTGGAAATTCTTGAACCAATTTCTCATCTGTAGTTCTGATTTCTGGATTGTCTACTACCTCTAACACAGGAATGACATTACCACCAGCAATATCATTCCCTAGTAGCAATGTGACTCCTTTTACTGGCAGTGTAGATACTACACCAACACGGAAACGTCCTGATACCAAGTCTGACACTAAGTGGACCCAGTGTAATGGTACAGGTACGGTTTTTGTCTCTATCCCCTGTAATATGACATGTGAGCCACAATACGTTTCAGGAGACCAGGGTAAAGCATCAGTAATGATTACTGACTGCGCCGCCCCAGTGTCTCGTAGGATTTGGATAGGCTTTTGATCAGCTTGTTCTCCTGTTAAGGAAACATAACCGGCAGAGATAAACGGAGCATAGACAGGATCCGGTTTCTCAAATGCTGAATCAACAACTCGATCCAATGGACGAGCCAAAGACTTGACTAAACTTTTCATTTTTGGGGACGGTGACAGGGACTGTTTCGGTTTATTTTTCAAAACTTGGCAGTCCGCAATCACGTGACCCTTTTGGTGACAGTAAAAACATTCACGGATTTCATGAAAAGGCTTAGGGTTGTCAGAGGAAAAGCGACCTGAACGAGGAACTGATGACGTAATCGTCCGGCCGTCAAAACGAGGTGCACCAAAGACAGTCTTGTGTGTCAAAGCATACTCATCTGCCAACACTGCTGCTTGGGCCAATGTCACCACATTCTGTTAATTTAAATGAACTACTATTCTATCTGGGAGGTTGCCTTTAAAGTCCTCCAACAGCATCAACTCCTTAATATCAGCAAAGGTGTTAGCTTTGCTGGCTGAACACCAGCGACTAAACAGATACTCTTTGTCCCTAGCAAATTCAACAAATGTACAGTGAGATGTTTTTTTGTGGTTCCTGAAGCGCTGTCTATAAGCTTCCGGCACCAACTCATAAGCCCGCAACACGGTAGTTTTAACTGTATTGTAGTGTAAACTGTCTTCCAGGGAGAGAGCAGCTACTACTTCCTGGGCTTTCCCAGACAATTTACATTGTAACAGGAGCGGCCAAACCTCGAGTGGCCAATGCAGCGCAGCGGCTACACGCTCAAACGCAGAGAAATAAGAATCAACTTCCGACTCTCGGAATGGAGGGACTAAAGCTATGTTTTTACTCACATCGAAGTGGGTTGGATGATGAGCAGCTTGCGGAGTCGCACTGGAGCGAGCGTCTAGCTCCAGTTGTCGGATCCTCACCTCCTTGTCAGCTTCTATTCTCCTAATTTCAAGTTCAAAATTCATTTGTCTCTCTTTATCTTTTTGCTCCATTTCTAACCGAGCCAGCCTGACCTTCAGCCTAGTAGTTCCATCTGAACGACCCGAAGCAGAAGATAAAGGATCGAATCGGGGCAATGTAAAAGGGGTACGAGGAACTCCTTCCTCCGCCCTGTCCTCCGACTTGGCATTGGAAGGTCTACCCGTCTCCTCTCCTTGCAATGAGAGAATCCGTTCTCTCACTAAACCCTCCCTGACTAGCACCAAAAGCTCAGCCTTTAGGGCTTTCTCAGGGACAACAAATCCATAATGGTCAGCTATAGCTATAAGGTCTACTTTACTAAACCTCACCAAACAATCAATAGAGGGCGCTTCAAAAAACTTGGAGATGGCTGAGGCAGCCATCTTATACAATGCAGTCTCCTGAACACCCAAACTAAACAAGTCATCCAAACTCACAACCCACCATCACACCTCAATCACTAACCACAGAGAGCTCAGAGCAGCAGGGTCCGGTGGGTTTAATGGAAAGATCCCGGATGAGCCCCCATTATGTTACGCACGCCTCTATGAAGAGGGAACGCAACACCCTGCTACAACTAAACTCTGTGAAGTGAAAAGGGTATGGACTGTAGGTGCGAGTAAGGATGACAACAGGCAGAATGTGGTACCGTTTTACAAGGACTTTATTCCTCTACACGGTAATATGGGGAAAAGGGGCTGGACGGAACCAAAGCAAAGAAAGTAAATCTCAAAGCCCCCCCCCCTCTCCTATCTTACCTGCCTACCCACTACTTACCTAATTTAGCACCACCTGGTGCCCTAACCAAAATACAGGGGGTGGTCCGCCCAGGTCTTACCTAGTGTGCCTAGACAGTGAATATACTACGGGTATATGTATGCCCGCGGGCCTGTTGCCTAAGCACTCCCAAGGTGCCTTCCCCTTCTCCCCTGGGAACAAATGAAACAGAATATTAAACAATTTCACAAACAAACTAAGAAACAAAGGACATCAAATACGCTCTACCTGCGCAACAAACTCACAGAACATACCAACTCTCAGCAATGACCTCCCAGCAAAATATCTCTAGCAAATCTCTATCACAAACAATCGCTCTGCTATGACCTCAGCAAATCTCTATCACAATCCCTACCTCCAAATCTCTCTCAGCAATCCCTACCTCCAAATCTCTCTAGCAAAATCTCTCAGCAATCCCTACCTCCAAATCTCTCTAGCAAAATCTCTCAGCAATCCCTACCTCCAAAATCTCTCTAGCTAAAATCTCTCAGCAATCCCTACCTCCAAAATCTCTCTAGCAAAATCTCTCAGCAATCCCTACCTCCAAAATCTCTCTATGCAATCCCTACCTCCAAAAATCTCTCTATGCTGAACAGGACACTGGCTTTTATATAGCTTCAGATTGAATGGGTAATTGGAGACAGCTGTGTCTTGATGAGGGGGCGGGGTCAGCTCTCCAATTAGCCCTGGAGTCGACCAATCAGCTGCTTGAGGATTTCAGGAAGCCATTTCCTGAAATAAAACACATGCAAATACACAAACTACAACACATAAACTGGGGAACGTAACAACTACAAAAATTATGACGCATATAATAATTTGCATTTCCTGATGCCGCATGATTATTCTCCTGCTGTAGCAAACTGGCTCACGTTAAGATCCTTCTGTACATCAGAACTCTTTCGTAACTCATTAACTGCCCTCCTCCACATCACAATTCATTTGGTCATAATGGTCTATAATGCACACATGAAAAGTCTATGTAGGAATTCTATGCAGTCAAAGTCAAATACATTTTTTCAATTTATAAAGCATTTATAGCTAAGCACGTAATACTAGTTAACTGTGCAGTTTGCCACTGTTCTATAGCACCAACATTAAAGGTCTATGAATGAATTCTATGCAGGGTCGTTCCATGTCATTTCAACAAACCATGACACCCACCATCTCAAATTGTTTTGAAATCGCTTCTGTAGTTAGAAACATAAGATTTGCATTCCTGCAATATTATTTTGTTTAAATATGATTTGGTCTCTGAGAAATTAAGCTAATTGATTGCTCCCAAATTTGCCATTTTAATTTATATTTTGTATAATATTCAATAAATATAGTACCTAACATCCGATTTGGACTAAACTTTTTACTAACAATGAGTAAGACATGAGGAATACAAATACATGGTCAGAATCCACCCACGGAACCCACACACGCCACGCTAATCCCAACCCAACAACGAGTATATCGTATCAGTTCTCTCTGTCTGACAAGTAGTATGTAGTATTGTTTCTTCATCTTTTGTAATGAATTCTCAGTGAAATTGGTGGTGTTCCCCCGTTCAGAGAAATGAGTCATTGAAGTTGTTAGGTTCATGTCCCATTCTGCATCCTGATATTACCTGGTTCTGACCACTAGATGGTGCTGTTCCTGTTAATGGCTGATATTTTTTTAAAGACCCCCCATTAACTTTTTTGCATTTGTGGCAGAAATCCAATGCAAATCAATGGTACCTATATTAGCATTTTCACACTTCATATTAGTACGTTTTACTCACTAAAATAGTTGTTGCTAGCTATGAGTCTGAAATTAGGAATTTAATTTGAATGCTTTGAATATTAGTCTTTGTTAAATCTATTCAAGAAAAGTAAAACTGGAAAATGTCAATAGTAGGATTCTTCGGCGATGTCCTCAGCAATTGTTTTCTGTGCTAGCTAGCTAACGTTACATCTGGGAAAATTGAAATAAATGTTCATATGTTCATGAAAATGTTCATAAAATATGTTCATATTTCCTTTACCATTCTGTGTTTTGTCTGTTATGAGGAATGTTTATAAATCCTTCATAAATGCTTTATAAATGGAAGAAAAGAGATGACAGTACATTGACCTCATAAAATTCATACATAGACCTTTAATGATGGTGTTATAGATCAGAGTAACAAACTACACAGTTAATTACCATGAAGTGCTTAGCTATAAACGCTTTATGAATGGGTCCCGTGTGGCTCAGTTAGTAGAGCATGGTGCTTGCAACTCCAGGCTTATGGGTTCGATTCCCATGGGGGACCAGTATGGGGGAAAAAAGGTATGAAAATGTATACTGTAAGTCGCTCTGGACAAAAATGTCAAATGCAATGGGAAAATGTGTTTGACTTTACTTTGACTGCATAGAATTCATACATAGACCCTTTATGTGTCCATTATAGACCAGTGTGACCAACTTAATTGTGATGTGGAGGAGGGCAGTTACTGGGTTTCCTAACACACTGTGAAATACAAAAAATATATGTTTGGCACAACGATTAATAATAATAATTAATATCTCTCTTGCTCACCCCTTTTTTCACTTCCCTCTCTCTCCTCCATCTCTTTCTCCCTCTCCTTCTCTCTCTCCCCCTCCCCGCTGTCTCCCTCTCTCCCCCTCTCTCCCTCCCCCTCTCTCCTCCGTCTCTTTCTCCCTCCCCTCATTTTCTCTCCTTCTCTCTCTCCTCCTCCCCGCTGTCTCTCTCCCCCTCTCTCCCTCCCTCTCTCTCTCTCCTCCCTCCCTGCCCTCTCACTCCCCCTCCCCCTCCCTGCTGTCTCCCTCTCTCCCCCTCTCTCTCTCACCACCTTCCCCACCTTTCGCTCTCTCCCCTGCCCTCCCTCCTCTCCCTCTCTCTCCAGTGTCAGGGGGTCGCAGTAGGCTCCACCTGATAGACCTGGGCAGCTGTGTGAAGGTGCTGGGAGGAGGGAAGGGCAGAGACAGCAGTGGTAGTAGCAGCACCACAGCAGCAGGGCTGTGTCTGTCTCTGTCTGCCCTGGGGAACGTCATCCTGGCTCTGGTCAACGGCAGCAAACACATCCCTTACAAGTACGTGTCTACTGTGGGGGGGTTGTTATATTAGGTTTCACTCTCACCAAAATCTGTCCAAAATAAACCAATGCATGGCCTTAACAATCATTTAATCTGACATGCATCCACTCACAAGCATACAGACATTCTACGCCACACGTCCCGCCTTTGGGACTCTCAATGTGGCGGAGACATGAGTATCTCATTATATACAGATCTCTGGACGGATCCGTTTTTATGCCTGCTATGTTAAGTTAGATACACACAGATCGCATGAGAGAGGAATGTACACAACATAACTACAAGAGGGACAGAAAGTATGCCTTATGTACTTTGAAGAACTAGTCAAATAATCTTGTCAGGAAGCTCTGCAGCACACTTAGGCTGGCTAGCTAAATAGCATGACTAAAGACAGTACAGTATGGGGAGTACAGATAATATTAGATGGTCTGGCTAGCTGACTGCTACAGCCTGAACTGAGATGAGGACTTTAAAGTAAAATATTAAGTAATCAAATAAAAAACAACTATTATTATTATTTCATATTTTTCTACTTATGTCTACCCAATGTGGACCTGACAGAGAATATTGAATATTTTGTATGTTTTGGCAATTGAATGTTCACCTTGAATTTCCATTAAAAAAACTCTAGAACCATTGTAATGTCATTATTTCCTAATGCATTTAATGTAAAAAATAAATATAAAATCAAAACATCGAAACCCTTATGATTTTCTAATAGTCGAACCAAAACCGAACTGACCTCAAAAAACACTAATCGCTCAACACTACTATGTATATGTGTGTGAGTATGTATTCATCTGTCAGTGTGTGTCACTGAGGACCTCTTGGAGGTGAGATTCAATGGCCTTACAATATCAGTCAGACACAGTTAGCTAGTTCTTTTTAACAGCTATTTCATACTAATATATAGGACTTGTGTAGAGACTTGGCCTTCCCTAAATAACCCTAACCTTGGGACTGAGTGGGACTGGGTCAGCTGCCGCTAGTGACTGGCTCATTAGGGATCTCTATGGCTGCATTTACCCAGGCAGCCCAATTCTGATCTTTTGCCACTAATTGATCTTTTAACAATAGTTAGGCAAAAGATCAGAATTGGGCTGCCTGTGTAAACGCAGCCTAGATATCCAACCCAATATATCACATCAATGTAATATTAATATTACTCTTTAAACATAAGAATAAAGTTGGGTTTAAACGTGCTAATGATTGTAGATATATTAATGAGACAGAAAGCTTAAATATGCAGATCATTCCACACACGAGCACCATGATTCCTGTATGCCCCTGCTTAATTCTGCATAACTAACAGGAATTCTATATTAATAATGTATACAATTACATTTTCTCTATGATCTGATCAGTGTGGCTTAATGCTTGCTGAAGGGAGAGAGAGAGAGACAGAGGGGGGGAGTGCAAGAACGAGGGAGAGGGGGGAGAGAGAAGGAGAGGGGGGAGAGAGAAGGAGAGTGGGGAGAGAGAGAAGGAGAGGGGGAGAGAGAATGAGAGGGGGGAGAGAGAGGGGGGAGAGAGAGAGGGGGGGAGAGAGAAGGAGAGGGGGGAGAGAGAAGGAGAGTGGGGAGAGAGGAGGAGAGTGGGGAGAGAGAGAAGGAGAGGGGGGAGAGAGAATGAGAGGGGGGAGAGAGAATGAGAGGGGGGAGAGAGAGAGAGGGGGGAGAGAGAGAGAGAGGGGGAGAGAGAGAGAAGGAGAGCGGGGGGAGAGAGAAGGAGAGCGGGGGGAGAGAGAGAAGGAGAGCGGGGAGAGAGAGAAGGAGAGCGGGGAGAGAGAGAAGGAGAGGGGGGAGAGAGAGAAGGAGAGGGGGGAGAGAGAATGAGAGGGGGGAGAGAGAGAGAAGGAGAGCGGGGGGAGAGAGAAGGAGAGGGGGGAGAGAAGGAGAGCGGGGGGAGAGAGAAGGAGAGCGGGGGGAGAGAGGGGGAGAGAAGGAGAGCGGGGGGAGAGACAAGGAGAGGGGGGAGAGACAAGGAGAGGGGGGAGAGACAAGGAGAGGGGGAGAGACAAGGAGAGGGGGGAGAGAGAGAAGGAGAGGGGGGAG